>NC_133541.1:160978884-161006792 GCF_048773025.1 Camelus bactrianus
AAAACACATCCAAACTTATTTTATGGGGCTAAGATAATCCTGATGCCAAAATCTGAACAAAACATTACAGGGAGAGAAAATCACAGGCTGACCTCACTGATGAATATAGCTACAGGTATTTATGTTCAAAATATTGACAAACCAATTCTAGTCATATCTAAAAGGATAATATGTTGCTGTTGCTGTACACCAGAAATTAACACAACATTGTAAGCTGACTATACTTCAAAAAATAAAAAATAAAATTAAAAAATGACATTACCAGGTTAGGTTTATTAATATTAGAAAATCAATTGAGGTAATTCAACAAATTAAGCAGAATAAAGGGGGAAAATTATTATTTCAACATTCAGAACAAAACATGCATAAATTTGTAATGAAAAAATCTCAGCAAAATTAAGATTAGAAGGAAATATTTTTAATCTGATAAAGAAGATCAACAACAAAAAATTAAGTAAAATTCATACTTAGTGGTAAATGTTTTCCTCCGACATCAGGAACAAAATATAGATGTCCACTATGAGCACTTCTATTCAAACTGTAGTGGAAAGCCTTATCAATACATTTTTTGAAAAAAAAGGAAAAAAGAAAGAAAACAACATCTATGAGGCTTAGAAGCAAAAAATAATAGTTTATTTGTATATAATATGATTGTATATATAGAAAATGCAAATAAATTTTCTTAAGAGTCAGTAAGTAGATTTAACTATTTGGCTCAATTGAGAGTTAATACTTAAAAAAATCAATTCATATTTCTATTTACTAGCCACAAAGAGTTGAGAAAATGACATTTTCACATTACTATTTATAATAGCATAAAAAACTTAAGAGATAAAGCTAATAAAAATTTTAAAACATTCTCTTGAAAAATTAAGTCCTAAATGAAAAGGAAATATCATATTCATGAATTGAAAAGGCCATTTTTATAGGCCCTCAATTTTCTCAAAATTGTTTTATAGAGTCAATAAAATTCAAAAGTCCACCTGATTTCTTGTGAAAATTGACAAAATGATCATAAAACAGTTATGGATATGCAAAGATCAAATAGCCCAGACAACCTTGAAGAATAACAAGATGGGAGAACTTATTGTGCTTAATATCAAGGTGTGTTTATGCAAGGACAGATAAATAGAAAAATGGAATAGAGACAAAAGTAGGAAAACCGATCTGTGAAATACAATCAACTCATTTACAAGAAAGGTGCCTCTAAAGGGCAGAGGGGAAAGGACAGTTGTTTTAATAAATGGTCTCAAATCCAAGGGATATCCATATGGGGAAAAAATAAAACTCGATCTCCCTACCTCATTTTATATATAAAAATCCATTCTAAGTGGTTGGTAAACATCAATATGAA
This sequence comes from Camelus bactrianus, assembly GCF_048773025.1. Lineage (NCBI taxonomy): Eukaryota > Metazoa > Chordata > Mammalia > Artiodactyla > Camelidae > Camelus > Camelus bactrianus. Next base: position 160,980,239 of record NC_133541.1, read on the forward strand.
AGATAAAACAAGGTAACATGGGAGAGTATCTTCATGTCATTAGTCCAGGGAAACATTTTGTAACCATGGCAGGAAACAGAAACTAACTATAAGAAAGTAATCGGAAATTGATAAGTTGGAACACATTCATTTTGGGAGCTTCTGCTCATCAAAGACACCATTCAAAGAATGAAAATGCAAGCTACACAACAGAGATAGCAGGTGCAACACATGTGTATTAGTTTTCTAAAGCTTCTCTAACTGATTACCAAAAACCTGGTGAATCAAAACACCAGAAAGGTATTCTCTCATAGTTCTGGATGACTGGAGTCTGAAATCAGCTTCATTGGGTCAAAATCAAATCGTCAGCAGGCCCTATGGGGAGAATCTGTTCCTAGACTCTTCAGCTTCTGAGGGCTGCATCAGTGAGGCCCTGACTCCTTGTCACCTTATCTTCTACATCTGTGCCAAATCTCCCTCTGCCTCCCTCTTAAAATGATGCATATGATTGAATGTATACTCCACCCAGATAATCCAGGATAATCTCTCCATCCCAATATCCTTAATTAACATCTGTGAAATTTTTATCAAATTAGGTAACATGTACAGGTTCCAGGGATTTAGACCTGATATATCTAGATGGTCAATATTCAGCCTACTGCACACTGTAACCAACAGAGGGCTCAAATCTAAACAACATAAATCAACAAGATAAATGTAATTCAATAAAAAAAAATTAAATGTACAACCTCACAAAAGAAGTTATCCAAATGGCCAAAGAATATGAAAGAAATGGTTAACTCTACCAGAGTTTGCAAGGAAGTGAAACTCACTAGAATGGCTGAAAAAGAGACTGACAGATCTCAAATTTTGCTGAGACTATTGAGCAACTTTAATTTAGTCTCACACATTCCTAATGGGAGTATAAACTGTTAAAACTACTACAGAGAACTGCTAATATTTTCTACTAAATGAGAAACTAATAACAAAGCAATTCCACTGCTAGGTCTATTTCTTACAGTAATTATTTTTTATTGAAGTATAGTCAGTTTACAATGTGTGTCAATGTCTGGTGTACAGCATAATGTTTCGGTCATACATATACATAAATATATTTCTTTTCATATTCTTTTCACTATAGGTTACTAGACAATATTGAATATAGTTCCCTGTGGTGTACAGTATAAACTCATTGTTTATCTAGTTTATATATAGTAGTATTTGCAAATCTCAAACTCTCATTTTATCCCTTCTTATCCTCTTCCCCCACCCGGTAACCATGAGTTTGTTTTCTATGTCTGTGTGTTTATTTCTGTCTTGTAAATAAGTTCATTTGTGTCTTTTTTATAGATTCCACGTAGAAGTGACATCACATGGTATTTTTCTTTCTCTTTCTGGCTTACTTCACTTAGAATGACAATCTCCTCATCCACCCATGTTGCTGCAAATAGCATTCTTTTATTAATTATGACCAGTCAGAAAAGCCATTATTAAAAAGTCTACAAACAATAAATACTGGAGGGGGTGTGACCTTCCTACACTGTTGGTGGGAATGTAGTTTGGTGCAGCCATTATGGAAAACAGTATGGAGATTCCTCAAAAAACTAAAAATAGACTTAACATATGATTCAGCAATCCCACTCCTGGGCATATATCTGGAGAAAACTATAATTTGAAAAGATACATATACCCCAGTGTTCACAGCAGAACTATTTATAATAGCCAAAACACAGAAACCTAAATGTCCATCAATGGATGACTGAATAAAGAGGCTGTGGTATATTTATACAGTGGAATACTACTCAGCCATAAAAAAGAATAAAATGATGCTATTTGCAGCAACATGGATGGTCCTAAAGTAATTTATGCAGAAGTCCACCAAAAGGCAAGTCAAAGAATGTTCATAACAGCTTTATTCATAATAGCACAGGGCTGGATATATACCCAAATGTCTGTCAACAGTGTAATGGATAAATAAATTCTGGTGTATTTATATAATGGTGTACTATTTGTAACAGATCTTCAGTGCTCCACCTATATCTCCCTATATCCTTTTGCCATTCTTTTTGGTGTACTTTCATTTTCAGCAGCCAACACCTGTGCCTAGATCAAAAGGCTGTCTTTAGATTGCAGAAACCTAGTTTACTGTGTACCCAGAGAACCAGAAGTTCCTGGAAATGTATGTACCTTATAGGCAGCCCATAACCAATGAGTTGCAGGGGCAAAAGTCTAGGTTTCCAAGCTTCTCTATCCCTGATCCAGACATCTCTGACCTCAAGCTACACTCTGTCCAGAGCTGACCTGTGAGATTGGGCAAGTACCCATCCTGGGAACTTTGCTTTATATTGTACATATCTTGCTTGGCCTCCAACCATCCCTACCCAACTCTCACAGTCCCCTACCATTTTTTCCTTTGGAATTTTATTAGGAACAATAAAGTCACATTATCATAAACACTTATCTCAGATTTTGCTTCTGAGGGACACAATCTAAGACATTTTCAAACATGAAAATGAACAAACTATTGCTATACCCAACAAGAAGAATGAATCCCACAACAATAATACTAAGCAAAATAAGCCAAACACAGAAGATTACACTGAATGGCTTATTTATATAAAGTTCAATACCAGGAAAAACTAATCTATATAGTTCTAAGTCAGGATATTGGTTTGCTTTGAGGAGGAGGATTAAAAAGAGTAATACATCAATCATCCAAGAGGCAAAGGAGTGCTTCTGGGCTGCTGGCAGTGTTTTATTTCTTGATGTTGGTGATATTTATGTGGGTGTGTTCACTCTGTGATAATACCTTGAGACATGGTTTGTGATTTGTTTAAACAAAGATTTTAAAAATTAACTACTACATATTTAACTATCATAATGTTGTAGCATGGTCAAAGTTATCCATAAATCATCTACTTCTAATTATACTACAGCAGAAATAAATTTCAAATTAAAAAATATAATGAATTACTTAATACATGACCAAGAAATTGGATCATATTTTAATCTTAACTAATTGTTCAAATCAAAATAATAAGATGGATGCACATATAATCTCTGTGATATAAAAGACCAATTTTAGGCAATAGTGTAAATTTAAACATACTTATTTGCTAGCCTGTTATTCTGCCTAAAATTAACAACACTCTTAGACAGTTCTTAATGTCAACTTCAATTGCACTAAGAATATTTTGGTAGTTTAACAGAACTGAGAGGCAGATAATAATTTAGATACAGAAGAAAGTATAGATGTTGGAGAACCAGGTCCTAGAGATAATGAGCTTTCAAAAGTGTTTAGAGTTGCCTGGTTCCCCTGGACCAAAAGTAATAAAGGGGAACTGAAGACAATTTCCAGCTAATTAATAATTTTGGTTATTTATCACCATTATCATTATCATTCTTGTCCTAATCTGCAACTTTGTCGTAAGTAAGTACTTCATACCCTTAAGTAAGACTCCATAAATCAGTTTGTATTATTTTAAAAACCTATTAGATTTCATCTATTGAGATTTTTTTCTCATTTAAAAATGTTCAAATGGCTTTTTTCTCCCTAATGACAGATGCATTTCTTGAAGCTGCTCTTGGTATCTAACTTTACAGAAACGCTGTCTATAATACCACAGATGGGGCAGCTTATAAACAACACAAGTTTATTTCTCACAGTTCTGGAGGCTGGGAAGATCAAGATCAACAGATTCAGTGTCTGGTGAGAATCTGCTTTCTGGTTCACAAATGGCTGTCTTCTCACTATGCCCTCAGGTGTTGGAAGGGAGAAAGGAGCTCTCCGGGTCTCTTTTATAAGAGCGTTAATCTTTTTCATGAAGTTTTTGTGTTCAGGAACTAATCACCTCCCAAAGGCCCCATCTTACTTCCAAATACCATCACACTGAGAATTAGGTTTCAACATATGAATTTGGGGTGGGGAGGGGAGACACAAGAATTCAGTCTATAGCAGACATATTAAATTAATATGTAGAAACATAACAATAATTAAATTGCAAATAGAATGCTTCATCTCTTCAATATAGAAATAGTTGCAGACAATAGAAATTTAGAATGAACTTAAACCAGTCTGATTATGTTTTACAAAAATATAACATTATTCCCTTTCAAAAGAAGATTTAACAAAAGAAGGCAAGTCAAATTAGAATGTCTGCATACCTTTACAATTTTTCACTTTTTGGTTTACAATTTGGTTAATTTTTAAAAACTTAAACATAATAAAAATGGGCTTTTTTTCCTTTTAAACTAAGTATACCCAACTCTTTTGCATTTCAAGTTCTTATTCTAGAGTGATAGCAGAGAGGTATAACTACAGGGAAATGTATTAGGCACATGTACTTGGAAATAATTTTGGGAACAAGCCATGTATATGCTTATAACTAAAATAATCTTTAATATAGAATATTTCTTTGAATTGAATGTTAATGCAGAAGGCTTGGCATATTTTAACATTCCTCCTGCATAAACCCCAGCTAAGGACATTATACTGTTTGCTTCCTGAAAAATTAACCCTATTCAGACATATGACATTATATTCAATAAATTAAATATTGATTAAAAATGCCCAGAGCCCTAAAATTCAAACCTGTCATTATGTGATGATATGAAATTTAAGAATATATATTTCTTCTACCATAAATCTATCCCAAATTTCTTTGGCTGGAATTAATTGTTCTACTCTTTTTGTATTCTAACTTGCTCAAAATTTTATTATAGAATTTTGAATTGAGCTCCTCCAAAATTAATGTCCTAACCCTCAGAATGTGATTGTATTTGGAAACTGGGCTTTTAAAGAGTTAATTAAGGTAAAATGAAGTCTTGTGGGTGGGCCCTCATCCGATATAATGGTGGTGTCCTTATAAGGAGAGGCAATTATGACAGAGAGAGACACAGAGGGAAGACCACGTGAAGACATCAGAGGAAGAAGGCCATCTACAAGCCAAGTTCAAGAGAGGCCTTAGAAGAAATCAACTCTGCCGACACCTTGATCTTGTATGTTTAGACTCCAGACAGCGAAAAAAGAAATTTCTGCTGTTTGAAGCCACCCAGTGTGTGGTCCTTTGTTATGGCAGCCTCAGCAAACTAACATAGAACATAATTGTACTCCTTAGCTAGAGATCATGGTGCAACTATTTTAGACATTGTAGATGGGGATCTCATCCTTTCCCTCTTGTTCTCCTTCCTCTTCCTGTCTTTGCTTTGTCTTCTTGCCCTTCCTTCTCTTCTTCTACTCCTTCATGGTATCTCTCACAGTCCCTGCTTATTTGTCAGTAAAGTTTCAATAAATAAAAATTTGTGAACAGCAACCCTGATATTTAGAGAAGGCAGAGTAGAGAAAATAATGGAAACACTTTAGGAAAAATGAAAGTAATAATGTTAACCTGAAATTTTCAATGACTAAATTTAAAAAGATGGGAAAATTGGGAAGACAATTCTCTCTCTTTTGAACAAAGCTCCTCTCTTCCTTCAGTGTTCTCTACTCTGAAGGCATGCTACTGGACAGACTCTGTGTTTGGAAATTTATCATGCTGCCTGAAATCCAAGTTTTCCTTTTCCTTCCTCCTGCTTTCTCAGGCCTTTATTATAAGTTGACAAATAAAAGATGAACCAAACTCCTGAAACTCTGAACATGGTATTAACTTGCAACATTCTTGATGATTTTGTCTTTCTTAAGGAATAGTTTAAGCAGAGCCTCCCATAATCCAAAGCACGTTTTGTTTGCGACGCCTTCACAACATGATGAAACCATGATATTGCGAAAGTAGCTCACACATGGGCTGCAGCTTTCACCATGACTTAAATCAAACACAAAGTCTGTTCTGCAAATTACACTAATGGTTCCAAGCCCATAAGATAAGAAAGAAAGAGCATAATTAGTGACCACTGTGTTTTCTTATCTGATAGACAGGTTTACTTTCACTGATGTTAAAAAATTACAGCTGAGTTCCAAAATCATAAAGCCACAAGTGGATCCCTATTATACAAGCTTCATGATTCTTATTCACAGATTTCATTGTGACCATCCATGTAATGATCTTGATAATGACAATATTCCATATGTAAACCCAGCAATTGTAAGAAAGTACACCAGAACATTACAAAGTCTAAAAATGACTTGAGAATTAAGAGTAGAATCCTCTTCCCATTTGAGTATGAAGAGCACTCAGCAATGATCTAGATACATCAAGTATATTATAAATACTTTAAAGTGATAGCCTTTATTTTTTAAAATATTACTATTTTCCAATGTGATTCTGTAAGGGGGATAGAGAGAATTTTCACTATAATGCCATTTTATACAGTTTAAATGATTTATCATGTGTTTGTATAACCTGTTCATACAATATTAGAAATTTTACGTTAGAAAAAATAAGTATTCTTTAGGTTCTAATTTCTAGGTTACAGAAAATACAGAGGCTAGAGTAGCACTCTCAAAACAAATGAAATGTTGCCACATACATAATTTAAAATTTTCTAATAACCCATTTTAAAAACTAAAATGAAATAATAAAATTAATTGTAGTAGTTAATACATTTTATTTAACCCAACATACCTAAAATACTACCATTTCATGTAAACAATAAAAACAATTAATAATAATAAATTGTTAATGAGATAATAAAAAAAGAAAAAATAAGTATTGTCATGTGTCATATTTTAAAATATATTTTATAGTATAAGCATGATTTACAATGAAAAGTTTATCTTCTAAATTTTACTTTAGTAATTGCTAAGATTTATTAATTGCTTACCAAGTACCAGGTACTTTGATAAGCACTTTCTTTTTTAATTCTCATAACAGCCCTATAAGATAAGATTTTGTTTATCGCTATGTTTTACACAAGAAAACCAAAACAAGTAGCTTCAACAGCTCTTATGTGGTGCAAGGAAGATGCAAAACCAGGTTGAAGATTCTAAAGCCTTATATCTCATACTCGGCACTGCCTTCTAGGTGTTGAACACCATGTAGCTTTGTAATTCATAATTCCCTAACTATTCAATAAATTGTTTAAATAAATTGTTTTAAAATAAATAGATGACTGTTCTCTTTCCATTTTGTGACATGTAAATAGCTCTCCAGCATAAAATATGCCTGCATAAATGTTTCCTATTAAATAGTGAATGTGAAATGATTAAAGAGAAAAAAATCTTATTCTCCAGAAGAGGATAAAGTTAAGAGAGTTGTTAGGAAGTAGTAGGGTACTACTGTATTATATATATGGTCAGAAGTTTATTTCTAATATTAGACCCCAAATTTTTACCAAAAAGAAATAAACAACCCCATCCATTGTTGCAGTGTGGCAGAAAATACACAGGCTGAACACATGGACAAGTGATCAGAATGTACATTCTTCCAAGAGGGCAAAGCCAATCCCGGTCCTACAAGCAAATGGTGGCAGAGCATAGTGATGAGAAGAGATTGCCCTAGGGGTATAACAGATAAAGATACTGTATTAAAATGAATTTGAGCAAATTCATAAATAGCATTGGTGATAAATACCTAAAAGAAAAGTGATACTCCAGTGTAAATAAGTATGTGGAAAAGAATACCATCATACATTCTATAAGTTCAAAAAAAATATCCTAAACTGCTACTAGGTGTCAAAAAGAAAAACAGTATGTTTTCATGGAGTTTACAATCTAGTAGGGAAGACAGACACTCATCGAGGAGAGTGAAAAAAGAAGAGGTTGAATAAGTCAGCAAGACTAAATCATGCCAGATTGTTTAAGCTACTTTAAGGGATAAAGGGACTTTTATTACCCAGAAGGCATGGGAAATCATTGAAAGAGGTTAAGGAAGGGAATGACAAGTTAATATTTGCATTATAAACTGATAACTCGTCAATGTGAAGAAGGGATTGGGGCTGCAGGGTAAAGGTAAGGGCACTAATTAGAGCTGTTGGTATAATCCATGTATGACTTGATAGTGGCTTAAAAACAGAAATCTTTACTGAATAGAAGGCAGGATTAGGTGACAATACATAATGGATGAAAAAGAAAAGGTGGATATAAAGGATGATTTGCTAGAACCCAGACTAAATGATACATGGTGTTAAGATTTACCTAGCAAGAGAACACTGGAGAGTTGTGGAAAGTTCATGGGTTCATTTTTGGACATACTTGATTTCAAGCATCTGTAAGACATCCAGGTAGAGATATTACTTAGTTGGGGCAATAAATCAGGAATTCAGAAAAGATATTTGATCTGAAGATATAAATATGTAAATTATCAGCGTATAGCCATGAATACAGAGAAGAATACCTAACAGGGAATAAACAGTGAGAAAAGAAGAAAGTCTAGGAGTGAGAGCACTATGAATTTCACCATTTTAAGTTAGATTATTGTAGCAGTTGGCAAAAGAGACATGACAAGAAAATCAGATAATTACTATGCCAAGGTAAAGAAAGGAAATGCTAACTGAGTAAACTAGCACATAGTCAACTGTGCAGAATGCTACCAAGACACTATAGAAGATGAGAATGTAAATAACACAGAAAAGAAGCCATAGCCAGAATTATTCTTTATTGTCCATGGCTGCCCACAAAAACTTCAGGAAAAGGAAGTCAAAATTTGCTTCAGAACTCTGCTATATAACTATCTTATATATGACTAAAATCTCATAAAGAAGATGACTAACAAATTGGACTACATTCATATTGGGAGTGTCTGTTCACTGTGACACCATTAAGGAAATGTAAAGGCAAGCTATAGAGCAAAAAAATCATGTTTACAAACCATATAATGGACAGAATGCTCAAATACAAAGTATATAAAAAACACAAATCAACAAGTAAAAGACAAACTAATAAAAAAAGGAATTGCTTCACAGCCTCACAAAGGAGATAGCCAAGAAGCCAATAAACATATGATAAAATTGTCAACTCCATTAGAAATCAGGAAAATGCACATTATTACTACAGTGTGGTACTTCTACAAAGTCATCAGAATGGCTAAAAAAGACGTCAACAATCCTAAGTTTTGGTAAAGTTGTAGAACCATTGGAAATCTTACGCATTTCCAGTGGGCACATAACCTGTTAAATCTACTATGGACAACTCATAATATTTTCTACTAAATGTGGACCTAAAAACAACAACATATGGCCCAACAATTCTACTGCTAATTCATGAATATATATATATATATATATTTTTTTTTTTTTCTTATAGCAATGTAGGCACAGGGCCACCATAGAAGAATGTTCAGAACAGCATTGTTCATGATTGCCCAAACTGGAAACGATTCAAGAACCTGGTGTTTGTTTCTTGTATCTCCTATTGACCTTAAGAAGAGGTCTCTCACAAAATTCTGCCCAATTTTAAATCATATTTCATCTCTCATATACATCACATCAAATTCAATGAAATTAAGGGATTCCCCTATCATATCAGAAAAACTTTAATGAAGTTATAATTTGTGTCAGAGTGGAACAGGCATCTGTTCAGGAAGATGCACATAGAAAGAATATCATCACTGGTTGGCTCATAGCTGCCTTTTGCTATCACAAGACAAATTACAGGACTGGAACCTGTGAAAACCTGGAAAGTGTCATTATGATAGTGAAGCAAGGAGACACAGACAAAAGGAAAGAGAAAGAATGTGACAGGCAACAATCTTTGCTTGGAATATTGGTATTTTAGAAATCCTGATAAGTGTCAGTTAAATTCCAGCAACTCTATTCGATGTGATAAATCTTAATGTGATAAATATGTACCTACTAACTGCTGAGTACTAAAGGACAGCTCCCTTAAGCCATTGCAAATCCCAATGAGCAGATTAAAAAGCCCTTAGCTAACAACTACATAGCTATGAAGGCATACCACTGTGTAGTTAAGTACCTACAGTCTTGGCTCACTCTTTTTTTTTTTTTCCTTAAGTGACTGCTCCTTGTCAAAGTAATTTGATTAGTAGTGAAATCACAGACTCTGACTGTTTAGAACTATTGCCTTGGCAATGTATGCACACGAAGGCTGCTTTAGGGAAACAGAACTGGATGTTTGGAATATTGTCCATAGATAGTCATGGCATCTGGAGTGTAAACAGAAAATGGACTCATCTGTAAGCCACTTGGGCTCTAAACACAAGGTTGCCATTTGTTTGCTCACTGATTAATCCCACTGAGGCTTTCTAGTTCCACTGTGCACCTCATAAAAAAAATCAAAGAAAGCTTGGATCCAAGAATATTTCTCTTTTGTGTGCATGGATCCATTATGACCTATTTTTCCACCTTTGCAAAATGTGTTCAGAAATACCGGCTATATTAAGAGCCTCTAATTCATTAATTTTAGTGCTGTTTTGTTTTTATGAAGCAGTAAACAATGAGACCACCAAGTAAGCCTGCATTTCCCATGATTATAACTATAATTATTATCTAGAAATATGTTGTTAGGCCGTTGACTGTGCTACCTTGGGAAGAGCACATTCCTTTAACAGAGACTATAATACTTACTTTATATGGCATTTTACAATTTTCTAAGTGTTTTCACTTGGAGCTTATACTAGACTCAATTAATTTGCACAATGACATTACTTATATTTAAAACAATTCTAACTTATAGATGGTCGCAACATGAAAATGTTTGCTCAAAATAACAGAGATTTAAAGTAACAAACCTACCTAGACCTTAGGATTCTGGTCAAAATACCTTTTTCTCCAGGTTCAATTTTTATTTTATACTTAATAGTAGTTCTTTAAATGTGCCAAACTGCATTCTTTAGACTTCAGTTATATAATCAACTCTTTAGGATATAATAAGCATCACCTTAGCATCATTTGATTATTCAGTTTATTAATTGCATATCTTCTTTGTTATTTTTGGCTCCTCTTGTTCTATCTGTGAAAACTCTTCCACTCAAAAATGGCAACCCTAGTCCCTAGAGTTTGAAAAGAATTATTTTGTTCATCATCTATCATAGTCTACTCACAAATTCCATTAATTGTTGATTTGACATATTTCTGCCAGTTGTTTCAATTTATTTCTGAGTCCATTTTAGACTTTGGTGTCTGGAATTGATGTGAAAACTGTTACATCCTTTTGCTTAAAATAAAATTTGATTAAATTTTATAAAATCAGAATCACTATCAAGCTAGTATTTACATTTATTGAAAGATTAAAGAGACATAGAGTAAGTTGTTTTGTAAATAGCCTAGTTATATACTTCATATATGTTAAATTTTAAAGTTTCTTCCATACCTGATATATTCTTAAACTTTACTTAGTAAAACCTTAAAGAGCATCTTAGTCATAATATACATGTATAAACAACTTCTATATATTACTTGGAGCAATACATTTATACTCTTACTGGTTGTATTATTTCTTTTCCTCTCACAATAAATATTTATTCCCATTTGAATTTTTAGATCATTACTCTGTTTTTTATATTTACAGTCTAAAAAAAATTGGTTTAAAGTAAAACAAAATAAGTCCTCTTTATATTTGGATCTACTTTACAAATATATGGAACCTATTTCAACGGAAATGTTGTCTAGTAAATCAAACTACTCAAGTTCTTTTTTGAGACTATTACAATTCTATTACAATAATGGAGGACAGATTAGTTAAACTATGAAATAAAGACAATCAAATATCCAGCTGACTCAGGTGAAAGTTTTCAATCTCTTTTATATTACAGAACATGAAATTCTATCTGCGAATATTTCCATGGTCTCTCTGACATATACCAGTGCTGCCGTCTCTTTTTCCCCTATATCTTTCCCTGCTTCTCCATGTCAGTAGACTTAAAACCATCTTCCACCTGCTTCAGATAAACTTAAAATTGTCCTATAAATAGAGATTTCTTCCAAAACCAAATTAAATAGAAAGCAGAAAGAAAAAAGTAGAGAACATTAAATTTCCTTTGGGATCCCTGCCTAATTCTTCTTGGGCTCAGAGCCCAATTTCCACTGAGCCCATTCTGGTTTCTTTAAAGCCATGAATGCAAAGGCCAGTACTTATTATCATGATCGTTCAGTCCTACCCGGCTTGTCATATTCTGAAGACCATTTCCTAGTTTCTAGTTTGTTTTCCTAATGGCCCTATTTGTACACACAAGCTTTGAATGGGGCTTGAGGGGATGACTTCTAACAGGCTAACTGAGAAATGCATTACAAGTGAGACTATATACTACCTTTTCCTATTTTCACTATCTACTGGAGTAGAAGTCTGTAAAAACTGCTGTTTTTATCTGTTCCAATACTAGATTATTTTCACTACAGAATTAACTATTGTTTGACTCGGAATGTAATTTTAATCATTAGTTACTGAAGGGTGATTAGAGACTAAAGAGCTGACCCATCTCTGCTCCTGAAGGAAGTCACATCAACCCGATTGATACCAACCTCTAAATCTGATGAATGACAAACTTATAGCACTCTAAAAGCTGCATAGATTTTTTTCACTCAGAGAAAGAGCTACCAAGTCAATCTAGTAAAACCAAGTTCAAACATGTTACTTCCTTCAGAAAAATAGTATTTCCAAATTAAATATTTTTACAAATTAAGTAGACATTTCTCAAACCACTCATTTCTAATAGATTCTTATAAAGCCCTATCCTGTGCCCAGAACTTTATATGTAGTATCTAATAATATTTTTAGGGCTACTACTTATTAATAACTTGCTATGTCAGGGAACTGTATCAGGAACTTTTAGGATACTTCACTTGTTTTAATCCTTAGAACACCCTCTGAAGTGGAAGGTGGCCCTTTAGATTAATTTATTTGCCTAAGCACAAAAATCTAATGAGTGCTTGAACCAAGACTCAAGCATAGGTCCTTTCTGTCTGTTGTCATATTCTCAATTTTTTACTTGCAGAAAAGCCCTCAGTCTTAAATTGCACGTACCTTAGGCTCTTCACACCACAATTACCTCAAGTCGGTTGGGATTGATAGCCAGCAGATTCTAGGAAACTGAGATAGAGTTTGAATTCCTTGGGAATTCTGTTAGCTCAAGACACACATCAGGCAAATAAATGAAAGCACATCAGATAAATCCCTACTGAGGAATGTTCTGAGCAGTACTCAAAACTATCAAGTCTTCAAAACAGAGAAGCCAATAGGAGCCTAAGGAAACATAATGACTAAATATAATGATGTAATGCAATATCCTGGATGAGATACTGGAAGAGAAAAAGGGCCTTAGGTAAAAACTAAGGAAATCTGAAAAAAGTAAGGACTTGAGTTAATAATAGTGAATTAACATTGGTTCATTAATTCTGACAAATGTTTCATAATGATGTAAGACAATAATAGTATAAACTGAGTGTGTGGTATATGGGATCATAAATGTTCTCTAAATCTAAATCTATTCTAAAATAAAAAGTTTATTAAAAAGGAAAAAATGCTACTGTATAATTCATTTTTACTAAATAAGACCTATAAACACAATTCACAAACTTAATGCACTTGTTTTTGGTGAAGATTTACCAGCACCAAATAAAGGCAATTTTATTTGGTGTATCATATCCATGTGCAATATTCCAACCTGCAACCTAACTTAATTAAGGCTTGGTTCATACTCTGCTTGGATCTGCTGGTCATTTTAGTAATAATATTTTTATACAACCTATGTCATTAGTTCCATACTTAAGGCATACATTTTCACCATCCCTTTAACTCTTCTCATTCTGATCATGTGTAAAATAGAGATAACAATAGATAACTCACAGGACTGCAGTTACGATGAAATGAGATAATGACATCAAGAGTAGTGGAAAATCTGCATATTTGTCAGCTCTCAAAATATACCGCTATCCTATTCAAACATTATTTTCGAGTATAGGACATCAAGTGTTGCTTTCTTGCCTACAAACATCTGAAAACTTTCAGAGTTAATGAGAAGCAGTTTAGAAATATCCGTTTGAGATTTCACTGCAAGATGGGCTAAGACACACGGCTTCTGGATGAATCACCAAACATTGAGCACCAAGGTTTCAACACAGTGACGTGCAGCCACTATTCCTGAAGATTTGCTGTCTCACCGCTTCTAGGTCATGTCGTTTCCTGTGATTTAATGCCTGCCTGCACTGTGGAGCTGACTTAGACACTTAGTATATCTATGATCTTTATTTCAAGGTTAGGGTTTATCTGTCTCCCCCTTTCTTTCTTTCTTTTTTTTTTTTTAGCCAGATGAGTTGTTTAGCTTCGTCTTGGTTGGAAACAATAAGATGCTGAGAACTCTTCTTTGGTAGTGTGAGCCTTAGTTTAGGATGCTTTTATTCATCTATCAGAAATTGTTTTCTTATCCTTCAGGAATATGCACTGCCACAGATACAGTGACCAACCCAATCCTCAACCAGTGAAGAAGCATTTTGCATGATATATTTTGAAGTGATTTGCACCTGAGATGATCTGGGTTCTTTTCAAACATGGAACTCAGTTTCTCAAGTTGAGGAGAAACTTGAGGCCTATCATTATTACAAAAGGTGGTCAAATTTTTAACAAATCAGTGTGCTTCCTATCAACTAGATAAATGACTCCTAAGGAATAATTTATATGGTGAGTAGATCTTGTGTGTTAACAGGCGCAAATATAGCAAACAGTCTTTGAAATGGAAAAGAAAATCATAAAAGGTAAGGGAAAGGAAGGGCTCAGATTCAGAAAAGCAGGACTATTTGCCAAAACTGGGGCCCTAGCATGCAAAAATGTTAGGGGTAACTTACATGAGTAGAACATGTACATCAAGTTTTTCAAAAGTGGCGATGAGAAACTACCTATTTTCTACTATTTTTTCCCTCTTCTTGTGAACTATAGTAAAAGCCTTTGAGTTGACTGGTCAGGTTTGGAGGAGAGCCACAAATAGAGATAAAGAACACAGCAGGGATTACAACCAGCACCTGAATGAGGTACAGTGTCATTGGACATCCTGACAAGGGAAAGATAGCAATTAAAGTCACTATACTGCTGTCTCTAAAATGAGATGTCTCTATTGTGAAGAAACTGCCGTCTTATTTTCTGACCCTTTTTTTCCTATTATCTTCTTTTACAGAAAGCCATGAACATTCAGTTCTAATATGAATTGTATAAGTAATGTTATCATATACCTTTAATAGATATATGAAATAATCTAATGTTCAGTTCATAGTGAAGTACAAAGATATGATCTTTATGGAAAACTCACATCTGTAAAGAGTTGCAAACAGATTGAACTAAATTTCCCAAAGAACAGCCTGGGTCCATATTTACAATCTGGCAATAATCATATTTACTATAAATGATGAAAAAGACCACTTGTGTTAAACATGTAGGCATGAAAGACCTTTAGATACATTTGCTTTTATGGCTTCTGACATGTGGCAAATTAAGTCATATTTTATAGATTTCAATTCTACCCATTCTCAAATACCACTGAGCAGCTGAATAGTCTCTTTTAAAGATTCCTACACAGGCTAAGCCAGAAACTAGTTCACGAAAACCAAGTCATTATGTATTGTGAACTCAAAATTCAATTTAATGTTATTTTATATTTATAATCATTTATACGTATATATTAATAGCAATCATCAAATGTATTTCCTATTTTATCAGAGCTAACCACAGGATCAAATAAACCTGTGTGTGTGTGTGTGTGTGTGTACAGAAACTAGTATATATAAATATAAATTTATCTAAAGAATTAGATTGGTTTACGATGTTTCAAATTTTCCTTTTCCTTCCTATTTTGTCATTTCTGGCAACAAGTTATACGTGTATAAGTCATAGTTCTACATATGTTTTTTGCTGAATATTTTCGTGCTGGTTTGAGATGGCTCCTTTAGCATTTACATTCCAGGTTACAGGATTAGCATAGGAAATTCAAAGAATTTTGTATCAAAAGTGAGCATTGCTAATGTGGAGTGAAGCTTGGCTCCTGGCCACACATGACAATACATTAACTCTTTGAAGTCAGGAGTGTTCATGAATTTAAATGCATATTTAAAAGTTACTTTTACGATTTTTTTCAGCAAGGATTTAGATCTCCTCTGTAAGGAAGAAATAAGAGTTGTTTTATCTATCTAGATACATTCTTTCAAAAACAAGTATTTACTATTTCCTTGTGTAATTGAAATCTTACTAAGTGGATATGAAACAGTTTGATCTAGTTTTGGGGGCAACACTTCCTCTCAAATCCAACTCTTACCTACTGATGAAGAGAGAAAAATTCTATCTTGTCTGAAACTGTTACCAGCTACCAGAATTTGAAAAAGAAACTGATGACTTAAACCCACCTTCTTCCTAGAAATAAAAATAATACCCTACTGTTTGCTATTAACTAATTACTTGCCAATATACCTCAAAGAAACCCTAGTACTTTAATTACCATTAATAAAATAATTTTTAAAAATTGCCTGAACTTTGCTGTGAATGACACAGTACTATACAACAAATACAATGTGTATGTAAACCCACACTAAGTATTTACTCACATAACTTAGAATGGCATATAAAAGAAATATTAAGTTTGACAATAATCTACACAATCAGGTTAGTCAACTATGAAAGTAGTTAGATGCAAGCAAGCCAACTGATTTCACATTTTCTAAGAAATTTTTTTACATAATATCTAATTTTTTTCATAAACAACACTACTGTCTACATATATATCTGAATCATCTTTTCATACATGAAGGACCAAAGCAACTGAATTGCCAGATAGTCACATTTCCTTTAAGATAAAACATTACCTGTTTCTGAGATGAGTGTGTCTTGAGCTTTTAAACACAGAACATTGACGTCAAATTGAATTAAGACCAACGTCTTTTGCTTTCTCTAGGCATCCACAGCTGGTCTCCTACATCTCACACTTATCTGAAGTCATATAGTCTTTAAAATTATCTCAGTTGTAGAAAATCTTTTCAGATCCTGCTATCATTCCATAAAGAGTTCTCCCCTTGCCACCTATGGAAATAGCCCACTCATTCTCTGACCCCTCCCTTTTCTTCATAGCACTTATCAGAAGCTGACATTATTCTATCCCTTTGTCTGTTTATCTGTCTGTGTTTGTTTATCATCAGTCTAGGATAGATTTGTTTATGGTCTGTCTCCACCACTATAACTGCACCTCCTTGAGGGCAGGGAAATTGTTTTATCTCCCGTGACAGACTAGAACTAGAATGACGCCTGGCACTTTTTAGAAACTCAATAATTATTTCTTGAATGAATAAGGAAATGAATATATAAGTGTAATGATTTTCATTAGAAAATGCCTTATTTTCCCTGTAAGAACTCTATACACTTCTTATTTTATAAGTTCAAAAAGTAATTTAGTAGTTCATTAAAAGTTTACTTGCATGCCTTTACAAGTTTTAATTTATATCTAATGCCCCTTCATAGATTTTCTGTTACAGTTCAGGCTGGGAGATTTATGCAGACTTCAAAGTTATTATTTACAGAACTTAATACATTACCTTATCTCAAAATTATAGCCACATACAGATGATAAGTGACCATAACCACATTACTGATGTGGGCACAATTAATACTGATTTAGTAGTATACATGTATATTCCTGGGAGTTTTAAAACTAACCTATACCAAGTGTTTCAATAAGGCTTATAGTTCATCAAAAGTTAGAAAACAATGCTAAAATGATTGTCATGGCATTTGGCGGACAATGAAAAATTTATACTGGGTTTCTTTTTCTTCCTTTCCTCAAAACATTTGTAGAGAGTCTATTATATAACCAGCTCTTTTCTAACACAAAGAATACAGAGAAGAATGAGCTCAAAGTCTAGAGGGATATAGAAAAGTAAACAGAAGATAATAATGCAACTCCAGTTGCTGTTTCTTTTCTTTATTGACTAAGTAGATGAAAACTCATATGCATTTCCTAACCAAGCCTCTTATATGATCTCACTGTCTTCTGTATTTTCAGTCAAAAGGGGAGATATTTATTAATTATTAAAAAGCTGGAAAAGCAAAGTTAATGTGTAATAGAAGAACAGGCAGCAGGTCAGTCTATCCATCTGGAAACAGCAAGCAGAACTCAAGAGTTCAAGGTGTGTGATTCTTAAAGCAAACTCCCAGAGTATCTATGGCTGTTCTCCAAGTAAACAGCAAGATTTATAAAGGAAAACCATGAAACTGAATCATTTCTTTCAAATATTCCACCCTTTCTGGCACATTTCCAATCAGATTGGTCTTTTTCCTGCTTCCAGTGTCTACACTCAAAACAAACAATTTTTTTTTTTAAATGCAGGGAAATCTTTGCACAGCATTTTAAAGGTGAAATCACCTATAATAAAGAGAAAAGTTTATGGAAGCTTTTAGTAATGAGGCAATTTTGGGTTATAGCATAGTAAACACATGAGAAGCTGATAATAAAAACTATGAATTATAAAAATAAATCAGCAAAGAACCCCAATGAGAACTGATGAAAATAAAAATAATCAGCAATTTTTTTTTTTAGAAATCTATATGTAGGAAATGACATTACAAGGAAAAAAAAATCATGAATAGTTGATGAAAATCAACTTGGCCAAAGCCTTCCACAGTTTTAGGCCAACGAACTTAAGAAAACTAGGTCACTCACTACTAGATCATGGTGAAATCAAGGCATTTTCTTCTTCCTGTTGGTAAACTGAGCTTGCCAGGGCAGTGCTAAATGAGCGAACGGTGAGGGCGAACAGATGGAGCAGGCACTGGGGTAACAGCCAGTGATAACGGGATTAAGTGAAAACAAAAACATGTTTAGAAACAACTGCACCTGCACCCATTAAAGCTTGCTTATGGCCACTGGGTCCTGATAGAAACCAGAACGTTTGACTCCTTGTAATTTGAAAGCTATTTTATAAGCCATTATTGTGCATTTCCTCATGCATGCCTTCCTTTTTATTGTCAGTGGAGGTTTCAAGGAAAATTGCCACAGGGCATTTTTAAAATGCAGAAGATCTGGTGATTTTACTGTGCTGGTTTTGTTTACCCAGATATTCTAACTTAATGTTTATTTTAACAACGTGGAATTACCTCGTACTTTTTTCAATGCATGATTTGATTGGCATTTGAAAGCTTTCAAAAATTAAAAAAACTAAATAAATCAGATGCTTACTACTCTCACAAAGGTTTTCCTTTAGATTTTTCAAGAGGAAAGGTAGGTGTCATCTTTAAACATACACACTGAGAAAAGGGGCACATAGCATTCGGTTGTGAGTTTGAGTTAGCAGATCTCTCAAATCATTACAACAAAATGTGAGCAGTAGGTACAAAGCCCAGAAGTAATACAGAGGAAATGCTATGTAAGGTTACCACCTCAGGAAATCTCAAAGTAAGACTAGATAGAGAACAAGTGGAGATGAAGGGCAGTCTAAGAAGAAAAGAGACACGTGAAAAGGGGGAAGAAGTGAAACAACACAGTGCATCTGGGAATTTCTAGAGCTGTTCAATATTTTAGTGGTGTAATTAAGCTAACAGCAGCCAATGCACTGCATGGCAGTGTGACATTTGTGAAGAACAGTGTATTAGTTATTTATTGCCCAAATTATCCTTAAAATTTAGCAGCTTAAAACAACATTTATTATTTCACAGTTCCTGTGAGCCAAGAATCTGGTCCCTGCTGACCTGGGTGCCTCTGTCTCAAGGTCTCTCATGAGGTTGTTGGCAAGCTGCTGGCCAGGGCTACAGTCATCTCAAGGCTTGATTGGGAATAGAGTCATTTCCAAGCTCACTCAAGTGGGTTTCTCCCAAGGGCTGCTCATAATATGTCAGCTTGCTTTCCCCAGAATGAGCAATCTAAGAAAGGAAGAAGACTTCCTTGCTCAAGAAGGAAGTCACAGTCTTTTATAACCCAATCTCATGCGTGACATGCCATCATGTCTGCTGTATTCTGTCTGTTAAACGTGAGTCACAAAGTCCAACCCACTCAAGGTAAGGTGATGGCATTAGGACATGAATATCAGGATGGGAGGAGCACTGGAGCCACGTAAGGGGCTGCCTACCACAAACACACATGAATTTCCCTCTAGGCATGCTTATGGTGGCATTGCCAAGCCTGAGGAGTCAACAACCAAAAGAGTGTTGAGCTGGCATTAGTGTAAGCCAAAGCTTTCACATAGAACCTTATATATATTCTTTTGCCTATGAGACCAAACTGGTGGCCTCAATTCTGCAGGTGACTAGGAAATCTGGGAAAGCTTTGTGGCAGCACCCAGAGTACAGACATTTATTAGGATAAAGATGCATCTACCTTCCTTTTTTTTTTTTTTGGAATCTCAACCTCACCATTGAAGGGAGACAGCCAATAGCAGCAACCTGCAATCTTGTTTTCATGTATCTAAGAAACTTTGTCTTGGTTAATCAAAATCCCTTTTCCTGAGCACAGGAAAAAGGAGTTAATCTCTTTTGGTTGTATGCAAGTTCGAAGAGTAAAAGCATCTTTTAAAAAATGGGTATACTATTGGTGCGAAGGTCAAAGCAAGATACTGGATAAGTAGGCAGGATCCGGAAAAGGTAGGCTTTGTCTCTCATACTTAAAAGCTTAGATTAATGCTGTGGGCGATGTGTGACCTCTGAAGGGGTTATGCTTTATAGAAAGCACATTGATACCAATGTGGAAGGAAGAGTGGGTTTGAAGGCTATGTTTCAAGGATGATTACTTCTTCAAATCCTCATATTTGGGACTGGTGCAGGAACTAAGACAGGGGCAGAAAAGACAGAGAATGGAATTGAGAGTTTTTTTAAAAGCAAAATGCATGAGATGATGACGGATTGAATGTAGAGTGTATGGAAGAACGAAGGACTTAGGTTAATTCCCAGTCTCCTAGTTTACTTGATGAGATCAATTGGGAATACAGAAGGAAATGTACATTTGAAAGAATTTATAATAGGAAAGAATAAATACAGAATATGGCTTTGAAAAGTTTCAAAAATCTGAGGTCAAAAGAAAATGAAGAAAGAACTAAAATAAATCATGCTACTGGAAAAAATTTTTTAAAAAGCAAACAGAATCCATAGTAACATTCTTCAGTCTACTGCTTTTTGTTTTACCACAGTATTTTTCAGTTTATTACTCTATTATCATTGGAATACATGAAAAGTGCTAAGCCAAAGTTTTGTAGACTCAGAATTAAAGAAACAAATAATATTAGAGAAAATAATATTCTACACGTTTGGAAAAATAAGGGGATAAAAAAGAATATTACTATTGTGCAACAAATCATGTCAGTTTTAAGATTATTTACCGAGGTCTGAATATGGAAATATTAAGGATAGTTTTCTTTCCAAAACCAAGTGGAATTCTGTTGTTGCTATTAATTCTTAAATTATAATATGTTCTCAAGGAAAATCCCCGACATTCATGGTTTTAGACACAGAAATTGTTTGTTATTCATTAGATGCAAAACTGACTTGAGCTTTCCTTAGCCTTCCAATTAACTGTTGCAAAAAGAAATTCTATTTACAAATTTATTAATATTGCTATCACTTCAAAGTGGGATGAAGAATTTCCTAACATATTTTACCAATAATTTTACATTTGTTCTCTAGACCATTTTCTGAAATATATTTTGCTTGTCAATGGGAGCACAGGATTTTAGAAACCGAAACCTAAAGGATCTGTCCCAGATCTAACAAGAGAATATACTTAGGCAACATCTTAAAATAAGCCTCCTTGACTTGTTAATAATGGTAACAATAATAGTTTATGATAATAATGACAACCAATATAGAACATTTATTGAGTTCTTACTAAGTAACTGACACTATGCAGGGCTGTTTAGGTGTGTTCTTTCTTTAAATTCCTTAACATTTCTATGTGGGACTATTATTAGCCCTATTTTAAAGATGAGGACACCAAGGGCCATGCTTCCACAAGACAAGAACAGTGGAATCAAGATTTGAACTCAGGTAGTCTGGCTGAAGAGTCCATGACTTTTAACCACTTCTGTATGTTTTTTCCAGGCATTTATTGTCCTTAAAGCAATGAAACATTCCAGCGCACTTGAGTTAATACAGTTCATTTTCTACATTCTTTATCCTTTTGGAGGAGTAAAGTGAAGTACGGCCTAGTTAAATAATTTTCTGAAGGTATTTTAGCTATTTAAAAATATTACAGTAGTAAAGTAGTAAATAAAGTGTTCCAGAAGGAAAATAAGAATATGTAGATACCTCTGTTAAATGACCTGGAATGTTGAACTATGTCATATTTTACTTGTGAGCCAAAATAAAAATGTTTTTTTCTAGAAATGATACATAGATGTTCTTTCACATTGAAAGTAAATATTTTTCTTGAACTATCTAAATGTTATCTTGGAACATATAGAGCAATGCCCTAACTCATGGTGATCTACTTTCTTTTATTAGTTTTTACTTTATTTTTGCTGAAAGGCTGAGGGTCTTGGGTGGAAAGATGAAAACTTTAGATTTTATCTGAAGTAAAAGAAAAACAATACAACCATGAAAAGTATTCTAGATGAGAAAAGACCAATTGATAAATTCATACCTCCAACCAACTGATTATATAATATCTCTTGGGTGCTGTGGTAATACTGTTAAAACATGGTTTGTATCTTTGAAATATCAGATTTAATTTAAATCAATTTTAAGCCAACTACTTTAGTTCACCATTGGTGAGTAATACAGCCAGTCCCCACAATGTTTAAGTTAGTGAAGAAATGGAAAATCAGGGAAAGAACATATGCTAGTTTTGATCTGCTATGAATGTGAAACGCCAAAAGCATTACAAAGAAAGATAGTTCGTAACACATTTCAGCACCAGTGAAGTGTGGGGGGAAAATTTAATCTTGATACATTTTGCTTTTACTTTCCTTTTAATTCTCATTATCTGATAATCACTTATTCAACTTTGAACACCAGTTGTATAAATGTATTTGTTTCATTTTTAAGTATATTTAAAATATAATATAAAATAAGTATAAAGTAAGTGTATTTGGAGGCTTTTTAAGAGATATTTTCTTCTCTCTTCTAAGTTAAATTTACCGAGTATTTGTGATTGCCTAATGGGACACATTTTTTTTTTTAAGGCAAAAGAAAATCCACCCAAACACTTGAAAATTACAGGCAGCTTCAATCTATAAATTTTAATGTTATTATTCTAATTATGTCATAGAGGAAGAGTCCAAACTTCTGGCTAAATTTGACAGATTGAACACACCCATTTACCTCTGCTCCCTCTGGAAAGCCTAATGAAATTACAGTAAAGGGATAAAAATTGTGTAAACTCACAAGGGCAATGAGAACTAGGGAGGAAGTGAATGACAAAGAGAGAAACCCACAAAACCATAGACGATGTAAAGCAGATTGTGGGGCATTGGTTAATGCAGCAGAAGAGGTGGATGCCTGAGTGTTCTCTGCAAAAGGGAGAGAAAATTAGAGGCACTAGGCACGTGAAAGCTCCACTGGGTATCCAAGTTATGTGAAAACCTGTATGAGTACTGGTTAGAACAGTCTTCCATCCCCAACGTAGCTCTGGCATCCAGGAAAGTGTCTTTCCTTCCCTTGCACACATTTAGAGACGTTGAAAAATACAGGGTCTCTGTAACTCAGAGACCAGTCAAGCAGGAGGATCAGAAGCTACACTGAAAACATAATCATAAAGTGTCAACAAACCAGAAGGTCTAAATAAGAACATCCCAGCTCCCTTTTCTGATTAACTCTCAGACTGGCAATGAGGTCTATACTTGCCACCATTTTGTCCCTGTAATGGGCAGATGATTAGAGAAGTCTTTGCTGGTAAAACTGACCTCTGATGAGAAAGAACCTGACTTGGGTTAAGACCCCCTTGACTAATTGGGTTCTTCTTCACTCAGGAGCTCCATGATGAGATCTACTTTGGTACCTTTAGAAAAATTCTGCCACGGAGACAGAGACCTTCCAAATGGAGTTTTTAGTCCTTTCTCTTACATATAAATAAACTAAGGAACTCCAGACATTGGAGGGAAGTTTCTAACATAAACAAAAATGATAAAAAAGACAAAGAGAAAAGGAGACTCAAGAGAAATTTAGTCAATGAAGAAAGCAAAATAAAAATCTCAAAATACACAAAATTGACATCCTCAAAGAGTTGAAAGAAAGTAGCTCACCATGATGTAAAAAAGAAACACTCAGAGAATAAGACAAATCTTTTAAGAATTAGAAAAATAATGGAAACAAATATTCAGGAAATATTAAGAAAGTACTTGGATGTAGTGATGTATCAAGAATGGAACAGTGGGAGTGGTCTAACCTGGATGCAGGCAAGAAAGGGGTGCACGGTGAGCAGAAAATTTAAAAGTAATAAAACCAACTAAAACTAGTCTGCTTTTTATTATTAGCATGAGTCAACAATTCTAAACCACATCAGTGATAAAGTATTCTTATCCACAACAATTTTGTGTGCATCTAATTGCTAAACAGTTGTTGCAGCTGCTACTGAGTCTAAGAAGAAATGAACTCAAGGAAACAAAGATATGGATGGACAATACTAACGTTTTTAGAATTTATTGTGAAATGAGATTTTTATGTTTTAATAGTGATTTACCTATTATCATTTCTTATTTTATATAATTTTGCTCTCCTGACCCTTTTTCCTTGTGAAATTAGCAAGTGGTTTGTCTATTTTGTTACTTTTTTTCATGACAACAGGACTGAATTATTAGTAAGGTAGACTATTTTCCCATTGTCTTTACTTTTATATTTAGTAACTCCTCTTTTGAGCTTCCTTTGATTTGCTGTTTTTTTATCTGTTTTTTGGGGGATGGGGTAGGCTGTAGTTATTTAATCCATCTATTCATTTTACTTTTATATTTTAATAGGTATCATTGACATACATTAAAATATGCACATATTTAAAGTGCATTATTTAGGTTTTGCCTGCATAAAATCCATAAAACTGTACTGACAGTAAGGATGATGAACACACCTATTACCCCAAAACCTTTCTTTTCACCTTGTATGATCTTTCTCCCACCTCTCCCCAACCTCTCATCCCGAGACAATCACAGATCTGCTTTCTTATACTATAGATTAGTTTGCATTTTTAGAATTTTGTATAAATAGAATCATTTATGGACTCTTTTATCTGGCGTCTTTCACTCAGCATAATCATTTTGGGATTCACCCATGTTGTAACATGGATCAGCAACTTATTGTTTTTTGTTTGTTTGTTTTTTGGGATTTTTTTGCTTAGTATTCCTTTCTATGTCTACACTACTGCTTTTTTATCCATTAGCCTGTTAACGGACATTTGGGTTGTTTCCGGTTTGGGGCTGTCATGAATCATGCTCCAATGACCACGTACAAGTGTTTGTATGAGCATCTCTTTTTGATAACTAACTGGGAGAATGACTAATTCATATAGTAGATGAATATTTAACCAATAAGAAACTGTCAAAAAAATTCTCCAAAGTGATTGTACTATTTTACATTCCCACTAGCAGAGAATGAGAGTTCCACATCTTTGCCAAAAGGTGATATGATCAGTCATTTATTTTAGCTATACTGATAGGTGTGAGGTGTATTTCATTATGGTTTTACTTTGTATTTTCCTAGTGAGATTATTATTGTTGAACATCTTTTCAAGTGTTTCTTTGCCATCCATGTACTGTTTCTGGTAAGATACCTGTTCAAGTCAATTGCCTGCTTTTATTATCGCCTTCTTTGTTTTCTAATAATTGAGTTTTGAGAGTTCTTTATATAGCCTGGATCCAAGTCTTTTATCAGATATATGCTTTAAAAGTATTTCCAAGTCTGTGACTTGCCTTTTCATTCTGCTAAGGGTATCATTTGAAGAATAGACATTCTTAATTTTCATGAAGTACAATTTTTCAGTTTTCCTTGTATGGATTATGCTTCTGCACGTGTTAGAAAACCCACAAATTGTCATTATTTTTGCTTTAAATAGTTGATTATATTTTAAACATATTGAAATAAATTTAAAAATCTTTCTGTTTACCAAAGTACTTATCATTTTTTGTATTCTTCATTCCTTTGTGTACATCCAGGATTCTGTCTGGTATAATTCTCCTGCTTAAATGACTTCCCTTAACATTTCTCGTAGTACTGGTCAGTTGATGATGAATTACTTCGGCTTTTCTATGTTTGAGAATCTTATTTTGCTAGTTTCTTGAATGATAATTTTGGGTAAACTGGGTAAAGGTTGGGTCAAAAAATTCTTGGTTGACATTTTTCTTTCAGTTGTTTAAAGGTATTTTTCCAGTGTCTTCCCACTTGCATTGTTTCCTACCAGAAATATCCTGTCTTCCTTACCTTTGTCTCTCTGGATATAATGTATCTTCTTTCTCCTTCCCCTCTTCTGCTGCTTTTAAGAAATTTTTTCTCTGTCACTCACTTTAAGAAATTTGATTCTGATGTACTTTGGTGTAATTTTCTTTATACTTCTTACAGTTGGAGTTCATTGAGGTTTCTGGATTTGTGGGTTTATAGATTCCATCAAATTTGGAATTTTTCAGCATTATTTCTCATATTTTTTTCTTCCCTGTCTCTCTTTTGTTAATTTAAATTGCCCGTATATTAGTCTGTTTGAAGTTATCCCTCAGCTTACAGAATTGCCACACATTTTTCCATGCTTTTTTCTTTCTGTGTTTAGTTCTGTACAGATTCTATTGTTAATTCAACAACTGTGTCTTTTTTGCTTGT